>NW_027362769.1:267565736-267581075 GCF_046119375.1 Phyllobates terribilis
TGTAGCCAGGGTGGGAATATACATGTAAGGGCCATGTAGCCAGGCTGGGGGGGGGGGGGGTTATACATGTAAGGGCCATGTAGCCAGGCTTGGGGGGGGGGGGGGATTATACATGTAAGGGCCATGTAGCCAGGCTTGGGGGGGGGGGGGGATTATACATGTAAGGGCCATGTAGCCAGGCTTGGGGGGGGGGGGGGATTATACATGTAAGGGCCATGTAGCCAGGCTGGGGGGGGGATTATACATGTAAGGGCCATGTAGCCAGGCTGGGGGGGGGATTATACATGTAAGGGCCATGTAGCCAGGCTGGGGCAGGGATTATACATGTAAAGGCCATGTAGCCTGGCTGGGGGGGGGGGTTATGCATGTAAGGGCCATGTAGCCTGCCTGGGGGGGATTATACATGTAAGGGCCATGTAGCCAGGCTGGGGGGGGGTATATACATGTAAGGGCCATGTAGCCAGGCTGGGGGGGGGTATATACATGTAAGGGCCATGTAGCCAGGCTGGGGGGGGATATACATGTAAGGGCCATGTAGCCAGGTTGGGGGGGGATTATACATGTAAGGGCCATGTAGCCAGGCTGGGGGGGGGGGGGGGGGGGGGGCGGATTATACATGTAAGGGCCATGTAGCCAGGCTGGGGGGGGATATACATGTAAGGGCCATGTAGCCAGGTTGGGGGGGGATTATACATGTAAGGGCCATGTAGCCAGGCTGGGGGGGGGGGGGGCGGATTATACATGTAAGGGCCATGTAGCCAGGCTGGTGGGGGGGGATTATACATGTAAGGGCCATGTAGCCAGGCTGGTGGGGGGGGATTATACATGTAAGGGCCATGTAGCCTGGCTGGGGGGGGGGGGGATTATACATGTAATGGCCATGTAGCCAGGCTGGGGGGGGATTATACATGTAAGGGCCATGTAGCCAGGCTTGGGGGGGGGGGGGGGATTATACATGTAATGGCCATGTAGCCAGGCTTGGGGGCGGGGGGTTATACATGTAAGGGCCATGTAGCCAGGCTGGGGGGCGGGATTATACATGTAAGGGCCATGTAGCCAGGCTGGGGGGTGGAATTATACATGTAAGGGCCATGTAGCCAGGCTGGGGGTGGGAATATACATGTAAGGGCCATGTAGCCAGGCTGGGGGTGGGAATATACATGTAAGGGCCATGTAGCCAGGCTTGGGGGGGGGGATTATACATGTAAGGGCCTTGTAGCCTGGCTGGAGGGGGAATATACATGTAAGGGCCATGTAGCCAGGCTGGGGGGGGGTTATACATGTAAGGGCCATGTAGCCAGGCTGGGGGGGGGGGGGTTATACATGTAAGGGCCATGTAGCCTGTCTGGGGGGGGGGAATATACATGTAAGGGCCATGTAGCCAGGCTGGTGGGGGGGATTATACATGTAAGGGCCATGTAGCCAGGCTGGTGGGGGGGATTATACATGTAAGGGCCATGTAGCCAGGCTGGTGGGGGGGATTATACATGTAAGGGCCATGTAGCCAGGCTGGTGGGGGGGATTATACATGTAAGGGCCATGTAGCCAGGCTGGTGGGGGGGATTATACATGTAAGGGCCATGTAGCCAGGCTTTGGGGGGGGGGGATTATACATGTAATGGCCATGTAGCCAGGCTGGGGGGGGGGGGGGATTATGCATGTAATGGCCATGTAGCCAGGCTGGGGGGTGGGATTATACATGTAATGGCCATGTAGCCAGGCTGGGGGGTGGGATTATACATGTAAGGGCCATGTAGCCAGGGTGGGAATATACATGTAAGGGCCATGTAGCCAGGCTGGTGGGGGGGATTATACATGTAAGGGCCATGTAGCCAGGCTGGTGGGGGGGATTATACATGTAAGGGCCATGTAGCCAGGCTGGTGGGGGGGCTTATACATGTAAGGGCCATGTAGCCAGGCTGGTGGGGGGGATTATACATGTAAGGGCCATGTAGCCAGGCTGGTGGGGGGGATTATACATGTAAGGGCCATGTAGCCAGGCTTTGGGGGGGGGGGGGGGGGGATTATACATGTAATGGCCATGTAGCCAGGCTGGGGGGGGGGGATTATTCATGTAATGGCCATGTAGCCAGGCTGGGGGGTGGGATTATACATGTAAGGGCCATGTAGCCAGGCTGGGGGGTGGGATTATACATGTAAGGGCCATGTAGCCAGGCTGGGGGGGGGGATTATACATGTAAGGGCCATGTAGCCAGGCTGGGGGGGGGGTGGATTATACATGTAAGGGCCATGTAGCCAGGCTGGTGGGGGATTATACATGTAAGGGCCATGTAGCCACGCTGGGGGGGGGGTTATACATGTAAGGGCCATGTAGCCAGGCTGGGGGGCGGGATTATACATGTAAGGGCCATGTAGCCAGGCTGGGGGGCGGGATTATATATGTAAGGGCCATGTAGCCAGGCTGGGGGGCGGGATTATACATGTAAGGGCCATGTAGCCAGGCTGGGGGGCGGGATTTTACATGTAAGGGCCATGTAGCCAGGCTGGGGGTGGGAATATACATGTAAGGGCCATGTAGCCAGGCTGGGGGTGGGAATATACATGTAAGGGCCATGTAGCCAGGCTGGGGGGGGAGATATACATGTAAGGGCCATGTAGCCAGGCTGGGGGGGGGTTATACATGTAAGGGCCATGTAGCCTGGCTTGAGGGGGAATATACATGTAAGGGCCATGTAGCCAGGCTGGGGGGGGGTTATACATGTAAGGGCCATGTAGCCTGTCTGGGGGGGGGGGGAATATACATGTAAGGGCCATGTAGCCAGGCTGGTGGGGGGATTATACATGTAAGGGCCATGTAGCCAGGCTGGTGGGGGGGATTATACATGTAAGGGCCATGTAGCCAGGCTGGTGGGGGGGATTATACATGTAAGGGCCATGTAGCCAGGCTGGGGGGGGGGATTATACATGTAAGGGCCATGTAGCCAGGCTGGGGGGCGGGATTATACATGTAAGGGCCATGTAGCCAGGCTGGGGGGCGGGATTATACATGTAAGGGCCATGTAGCCAGGCTGGGGGGGGGGGGGATTATACATGTAAGGGCCATGTAGCCAGGCTGGGGGGGGGGGGGATTATACATGTAAGGGCCATGTAGCCAGGCTGGGGGGCGGGATTATACATGTAAGGGCCATGTAGCCAGGCTGGGGGGGGGGGGGATTATACATGTAAGGGCCATGTAGCCAGGCTGGGGGGCGGGATTATACATGTAAGGGCCATGTAGCCAGGGTGGGAATATACATGTAAGGGCCATGTAGCCAGGCTGGGGGGGGGGGGGTTATACATGTAAGGGCCATGTAGCCAGGCTTGGGGGGGGGGGGGGGGATTATACATGTAAGGGCCATGTAGCCAGGCTGGGGGGGGGATTATACATGTAAGGGCCATGTAGCCAGGCTGGGGGGGGGATTATACATGTAAGGGCCATGTAGCCAGGCTGGGGCAGGGATTATACATGTAAAGGCCATGTAGCCTGGCTGGGGGGGGGGTTATGCATGTAAGGGCCATGTAGCCTGCCTGGGGGAGGATTATACATGTAAGGGCCATGTAGCCAGGCTGGGGGGCGGGATTATACATGTAAGGGCCATGTAGCCAGGGTGGGAATATACATGTAAGGGCCATGTAGCCAGGCTGGGGGGGGGGGGGGGTTATACATGTAAGGGCCATGTAGCCAGGCTTGGGGGCGGGGGGGGGATTATACATGTAAGGGCCATGTAGCCAGGCTGGGGGGGGGATTATACATGTAAGGGCCATGTAGCCAGGCTGGGGGGGGGATTATACATGTAAGGGCCATGTAGCCAGGCTGGGGCAGGGATTATACATGTAAAGGCCATGTAGCCTGGCTGGGGGGGGGGTTATGCATGTAAGGGCCATGTAGCCTGCCTGGGGGAGGATTATACATGTAAGGGCCATGTAGCCAGGCTGGGGGGGGGTATATACATGTAAGGGCCATGTAGCCAGGCTGGGGGGGGGTATATACATGTAAGGGCCATGTAGCCAGGCTGGGGGGGGATATACATGTAAGGGCCATGTAGCCAGGTTGGGGGGGGATTATACATGTAAGGGCCATGTAGCCAGGCTGGGGGGGGGGGGGGGCGGATTATACATGTAAGGGCCATGTAGCCAGGCTGGTGGGGGGGGATTATACATGTAAGGGCCATGTAGCCTGGCTGGGGGGGGGGGGATTATACATGTAAGGGCCATGTAGCCAGGCTGGGGGGCGGGATTATACATGTAAGGGCCATGTAGCCAGGGTGGGAATATACATGTAAGGGCCATGTAGCCAGGCTGGGGGGGGGGGGGGGGGGTTATACATGTAAGGGCCATGTAGCCAGGCTTGGGGGGGGGGGGGATTATACATGTAAGGGCCATGTAGCCAGGCTGGGGGGGGGATTATACATGTAAGGGCCATGTAGCCAGGCTGGGGGGGGGATTATACATGTAAGGGCCATGTAGCCAGGCTGGGGGGGGGGGATTATACATGTAAGGGCCATGTAGCCAGGCTGGGGCAGGGATTATACATGTAAAGGCCATGTAGCCTGGCTGGGGGGGGGGGGTTATGCATGTAAGGGCCATGTAGCCTGCCTGGGGGGGGATTATACATGTAAGGGCCATGTAGCCAGGCTGGGGGGGGGTATATACATGTAAGGGCCATGTAGCCAGGCTGGGGGGGGGTATATACATGTAAGGGCCATGTAGCCAGGCTGGGGGGGGATATACATGTAAGGGCCATGTAGCCAGGTTGGGGGGGGATTATACATGTAAGGGCCATGTAGCCAGGCTGGGGGGGGGGGGGGGGCGGATTATACATGTAAGGGCCATGTAGCCAGGCTGGGGGGGGATATACATGTAAGGGCCATGTAGCCAGGTTGGGGGGGATTATACATGTAAGGGCCATGTAGCCAGGCTGGGGGGGGGGGTGCGGATTATACATGTAAGGGCCATGTAGCCAGGCTGGTGGGGGGGGGATTATACATGTAAGGGCCATGTAGCCAGGCTGGTGGGGGGGGATTATACATGTAAGGGCCATGTAGCCTGGCTGGGGGGGGGGGGATTATACATGTAATGGCCATGTAGCCAGGCTGGGGGGGGGGATTATACATGTAAGGGCCATGTAGCCAGGCTTGGGGGGGGGGGGGGGGGATTATACATGTAATGGCCATGTAGCCAGGCTTGGGGGCGGGGGGTTATACATGTAAGGGCCATGTAGCCAGGCTGGGGGGCGGGATTATACATGTAAGGGCCATGTAGCCAGGCTGGGGGGTGGAATTATACATGTAAGGGCCATGTAGCCAGGCTGGGGGTGGGAATATACATGTAAGGGCCATGTAGCCAGGCTGGGGGTGGGAATATACATGTAAGGGCCATGTAGCCAGGCTTGGGGGGGGGATTATACATGTAAGGGCCTTGTAGCCTGGCTGGAGGTGGAATATACATGTAAGGGCCATGTAGCCAGGCTGGGGGGGGGTTATACATGTAAGGGCCATGTAGCCAGGCTGGGGGGGGGGGGTTATACATGTAAGGGCCATGTAGCCTGTCTGGGGGGGGGGAATATACATGTAAGGGCCATGTAGCCAGGCTGGTGGGGGGGATTATACATGTAAGGGCCATGTAGCCAGGCTGGTGGGGGGGATTATACATGTAAGGGCCATGTAGCCAGGCTGGTGGGGGGGATTATACATGTAAGGGCCATGTAGCCAGGCTGGTGGGGGGGATTATACATGTAAGGGCCATGTAGCCAGGCTTTGGGGGGGGGGGATTATACATGTAATGGCCATGTAGCCAGGCTGGGGGGGGGGGATTATGCATGTAATGGCCATGTAGCCAGGCTGGGGGGTGGGATTATACATGTAATGGCCATGTAGCCAGGCTGGGGGGTGGGATTATACATGTAAGGGCCATGTAGCCAGGGTGGGAATATACATGTAAGGGCCATGTAGCCAGGCTGGTGGGGGGGATTATACATGTAAGGGCCATGTAGCCAGGCTGGTGGGGGGGCTTATACATGTAAGGGCCATGTAGCCAGGCTGGTGGGGGGGATTATACATGTAAGGGCCATGTAGCCAGGCTGGTGGGGGGATTATACATGTAAGGGCCATGTAGCCAGGCTTTGGGGGGGGGGGGATTATACATGTAATGGCCATGTAGCCAGCTGGGGGGGGGGGGATTATACATGTAATGGCCATGTAGCCAGGCTGGGGGGTGGGATTATACATGTAAGGGCCATGTAGCCAGGCTGGGGGGGGGATTATACATGTAAGGGCCATGTAGCCAGGCTGGGGGGGGGGGGGATTATACATGTAAGGGCCATGTAGCCAGGCTGGTGGGGGATTATACATGTAAGGGCCATGTAGCCACGCTGGGGGGGATTATACATGTAAGGGCCATGTAGCCAGGCTTGGGGGGGGGGGGGGGATTATACATGTAATGGCCATGTAGCCAGTCTTGGGGGGGGGGGGGGGGGGGTTATACATGTAAGGGCCATGTAGCCAGGCTGGGGGGGGGGGTTATACATGTAAGGGCCATGTAGCCAGGCTGGGGGGCGGGATTATACATGTAGGGGCCATGTAGCCAGGCTGGGGGGCGGGATTATACATGTAAGGGCCATGTAGCCAGGCTGGGGGGCGGGATTATACATGTAAGGGCCATGTAGCCAGGCTCTGGGGCGGGATTTTACATGTAAGGGCCATGTAGCCAGGCTGGGGGTGGGAATATACATGTAAGGGCCATGTAGCCAGGCTGGGGGTGGGAATATACATGTAAGGGCCATGTAGCCAGGCTGGGGGGGGAGATATACATGTAAGGGCCATGTAGCCAGGCTGGGGGGGGGTTATACATGTAAGGGCCATGTAGCCTGGCTGGAGGGGAATATACATGTAAGGGCCATGTAGCCAGGCTGGGGGGGGGTTATACATGTAAGGGCCATGTAGCCTGTCTGGGGGGGGGGGAATATACATGTAAGGGCCATGTAGCCAGGCTGGTGGGGGGATTATACATGTAAGGGCCATGTAGCCAGGCTGGTGGGGGGGATTATACATGTAAGGGCCATGTAGCCAGGCTGGTGGGGGGGATTATACATGTAAGGGCCATGTAGCCAGGCTGGGGGGGGGGGGATTATACATGTAAGGGCCATGTAGCCAGGCTGGGGGCGGGATTATACATGTAAGGGCCATGTAGCCAGGCTGGGGGGGGGGGGGGGGGATTATACATGTAAGGGCCATGTAGCCAGGCTGGGGGGCGGGATTATACATGTAAGGGCCATGTAGCCAGGCTGGGGGGGGGGGGGATTATACATGTAAGGGCCATGTAGCCAGGCTGGGGGGCGGGATTATACATGTAAGGGCCATGTAGCCAGGGTGGGAATATACATGTAAGGGCCATGTAGCCAGGCTGGGGGGGGGGGGGGGGTTATACATGTAAGGGCCATGTAGCCAGGCTTGGGGGGGGGGGGGGGATTATACATGTAAGGGCCATGTAGCCAGGCTGGGGGGGGGATTATACATGTAAGGGCCATGTAGCCAGGCTGGGGGGGGGATTATACATGTAAGGGCCATGTAGCCAGGCTGGGGCAGGGATTATACATGTAAAGGCCATGTAGCCTGGCTGGGGGGGGGTTATGCATGTAAGGGCCATGTAGCCTGCCTGGGGGAGGATTATACATGTAAGGGCCATGTAGCCAGGCTGGGGGGGGGTATATACATGTAAGGGCCATGTAGCCAGGCTGGGGGGGGATATACATGTAAGGGCCATGTAGCCAGGTTGGGGGGGGATTATACATGTAAGGGCCATGTAGCCAGGCTGGGGGGGGGGGGGCGGATTATACATGTAAGGGCCATGTAGCCAGGCTGGTGGGGGGGGATTATACATGTAAGGGCCATGTAGCCTGGCTGGGGGGGGGGGATTATACATGTAGTGGCCATGTAGCCAGGCTGGGGGGGGGATTATACATGTAAGGGCCATGTAGCCAGGCTTGGGGGGGGGGGGGGGGGATTATACATGTAATGGCCATGTAGCCAGGCTTGGGGGCGAGGGGTTATACATGTAAGGGCCATGTAGCCAGGCTGGGGGGCGGGGATTATACATGTAAGGGCCATGTAGCCAGGCTGGGGGGCGGGATTATACATGTAAGGGCCATGTAGCCAGGCTGGGGGTGGAATTATACATGTAAGGGCCATGTAGCCAGGCTGGGGGGTGGAATTATACATGTAAGGGCCATGTAGCCAGGCTGGGGTGGGAATATACATGTAAGGGCCTTGTAGCCTGGCTGAAGGGGGAATATACATGTAAGGGCCATGTCGCCAGGCTGGGGGGGGGGGATATACATGTAAGGGCCATGTAGCCAGGCTGGGGGGGGGGGTTATACATGTAAGGGCCATGTAGCCTGTCTGGGGGGGGGGAATATACATGTAAGGGCCATGTAGCCAGGCTGGTGGGGGGGATTATACATGTAAGGGCCATGTAGCCAGGCTGGTGGGGGGGATTATACATGTAAGGGCCATGTAGCCAGGCTGGTGGGGGGGATTATACATGTAAGGGCCATGTAGCCAGGCTGGTGGGGGGGGATTATACATGTAAGGGCCATGTAGCCAGGCTGGTGGGGGGGATTATACATGTAAGGGCCATGTAGCCAGGCTTTGGGGGGGGGGGGGATTATACATGTAATGGCCATGTAGCCAGGCTGGGGGGGGGGATTATACATGTAATGGCCATGTAGCCAGGCTGGGGGGTGGGATTATACATGTAAGGGCCATGTAGCCAGGCTGGGGGGCGGGATTATACATGTAAGGGCCATGTAGCCAGGCTGGGGGGGGGGGATTATACATGTAATGGCCATGTAGCCAGGCTGGGGGGTGGGATTATACATGTAAGGGCCATGTAGCCAGGCTGGGGGTGGGAATATACATGTAAGGGCCATGTAGCCAGGCTGGTGGGGGGGATTATACATGTAAGGGCCATGTAGCCAGGCTGGTGGGGGGGATTATACATGTAAGGGCCATGTAGCCAGGCTGGTGGGGGGGATTATACATGTAAGGGCCATGTAGCCGGGCTGGTGTGGGGATTATACATGTAAGGGCCATGTACCCAGGCTGGGGGGGGGGATTATACATGTAAGGGCCATGTACCCAGGCTGGGGGGGGGGGATTATACATGTAAGGTCCATGTAGCCAGGTTGGGGGGGGATTATACACGTAAGGGCCATGTAGCCCGGCTGGGGGGGGATTATACATGTAAGGGCCATGTAGCCAGGCTGGTGGTTATTATACATGTAAGGGCCATGTAGCCAGGCTGGGGGGGAGGGATTATACATGTAAGGGCCATGTAGCCAGGCTGGGGGGGGGGGTTTATACATGTAAGGGCCATGTAGCCACGCTGGGGGGGGATTATACATGTAAGGGCCATGTAGCCAGGCTGGGGGGGGGGGATTATACATGTAAGGGCCATGTAGCCAGGCTGGGGGGGGGGGATTATACATGTAAGGGCCATGTAGCCAGGGTGGGAATATACATGTAAGGGCCATGTAGCCAGGCTGGTGGGGGGGATTATACATGTAAGGGCCATGTAGCCAGGCTGGTGGGGGGGATTATACATGTAAGGGCCATGTAGCCGGGCTGGTGTGGGGATTATACATGTAAGGGCCATGTACCCAGGCTGGGGGGGGGGATTATACATGTAAGGGCCATGTACCCAGAATGGGGGGGGGGGGGATTATACATGTAAGGTCCATGTAGCCAGGTTGGGGGGGGATTATACACGTAAGGGCCATGTAGCCCGGCTGGGGGGGGATTATACATGTAAGGGCCATGTAGCCAGGCTGGGGGTTATTATACATGTAAGGGCCATGTAGCCAGGCTGGGGGGAGGGATTATACATGTAAGGGCCATGTAGCCAGGCTGGGGGGGGGGATTATACATGTAAGGGCCATGTAGCCAGGCTGGGGGGGGGGATTATACATGTAAGGGCCATGTAGCCAGGCTGGGGGGCGGGATTATACATGTAAGGGCCATGTAGCCAGGCTGGGGGGGGGGGATTATACATGTAAGGGCCATGTAGCCACGCTGGGGGGGGATTATACATGTAAGGGCCATGTAGCCAGGCTGGGGGGGGGGGATTATACATGTAAGGGCCATGTAGCCAGGCTGGGGGGGGGGGGGATTATACATGTAAGGGCCATGTAGCCAGGCTGGGGGGGGGGGATTATACATGTAAGGGCCATGTAGCCAGGCTGGGGGGGGGGGGATTATACATGTAAGGGCCATGTAGCCAGGCTGGGGGGGGGGGGATTATACATGTAAGGGCCATGTAGCCAGGCTGGGGGGGGGGGGGATTATACATGTAAGGGCCATGTAGCCAGGCTGGGGGGGGGGGATTATACATGTAAGGGCCATGTAGCCAGGCTGGGGGGGGGGGGGATTATACATGTAAGGGCCATGTAGCCAGGCTGGGGGGGGGGGGATTATACATGTAAGGGCCATGTAGCCAGGCTGGGGGGGGGGGATTATACATGTAAGGGCCATGTAGCCAGGCTGGGGGGGGGGGATTATACATGTAAGGGCCATGTAGCCAGGCTGGTGGGGGATTATACATGTAAGGGCCATGTAGCCAGGTTGGGGGGGGGGATTATACATGTAAGGGCCATGTAGCCAGGCTGGGGGGGGGGGATTATACATGTAAGGGCCATGTAGCCAGGCTGGGGCAGGGATTATACATGTAAAGGCCATGTAGCCTGGCTGGGGGGGGGGGGTATGCATGTAAGGGCCATGTAGCCTGCCTGGGGGGGGATTATACATGTAAGGGCCATGTAGCCAGGCTGGGGGGGGGTATATACATGTAAGGGCCATGTAGCCAGGCTGGGGGGGGGTATATACATGTAAGGGCCATGTAGCCAGGCTGGGGGGGGATATACATGTAAGGGCCATGTAGCCAGGTTGGGGGGGGATTATACATGTAAGGGCCATGTAGCCAGGCTGGGGGGGGGGGGGGGCGGATTATACATGTAAGGGCCATGTAGCCAGGCTGGGGGGGGATATACATGTAAGGGCCATGTAGCCAGGTTGGGGGGGGATTATACATGTAAGGGCCATGTAGCCAGGCTGGGGGGGGGGGTGCGGATTATACATGTAAGGGCCATGTAGCCAGGCTGGTGGGGGGGGGATTATACATGTAAGGGCCATGTAGCCAGGCTGGTGGGGGGGGATTATACATGTAAGGGCCATGTAGCCTGGCTGGGGGGGGGGGATTATACATGTAATGGCCATGTAGCCAGGCTGGGGGGGGATTATACATGTAAGGGCCATGTAGCCAGGCTTGGGGGGGGGGGGGGGGGATTATACATGTAATGGCCATGTAGCCAGGCTTGGGGGCGGGGGGTTATACATGTAAGGGCCATGTAGCCAGGCTGGGGGGCGGGATTATACATGTAAGGGCCATGTAGCCAGGCTGGGGGGTGGAATTATACATGTAAGGGCCATGTAGCCAGGCTGGGGTGGGAATATACATGTAAGGGCCATGTAGCCAGGCTGGGGGTGGGAATATACATGTAAGGGCCATGTAGCCAGGCTTGGGGGGGGGATTATACATGTAAGGGCCTTGTAGCCTGGCTGGAGGTGGAATATACATGTAAGGGCCATGTAGCCAGGCTGGGGGGGGGTTATACATGTAAGGGCCATGTAGCCAGGCTGGGGGGGGGGGGTTATACATGTAAGGGCCATGTAGCCTGTCTGGGGGGGGGGAATATACATGTAAGGGCCATGTAGCCAGGCTGGTGGGGGGGGATTATACATGTAAGGGCCATGTAGCCAGGCTGGTGGGGGGGATTATACATGTAAGGGCCATGTAGCCAGGCTGGTGGGGGGGATTATACATGTAAGGGCCATGTAGCCAGGCTGGTGGGGGGGATTATACATGTAAGGGCCATGTAGCCAGGCTTTGGGGGGGGGGATTATACATGTAATGGCCATGTAGCCAGGCTGGGGGGGGGGGGATTATGCATGTAATGGCCATGTAGCCAGGCTGGGGGGTGGGATTATACATGTAATGGCCATGTAGCCAGGCTGGGGGGTGGGATTATACATGTAAGGGCCATGTAGCCAGGGTGGGAATATACATGTAAGGGCCATGTAGCCAGGCTGGTGGGGGGGATTATACATGTAAGGGCCATGTAGCCAGGCTGGTGGGGGGGCTTATACATGTAAGGGCCATGTAGCCAGGCTGGTGGGGGGGATTATACATGTAAGGGCCATGTAGCCAGGGCTGGTGGGGGGGATTATACATGTAAGGGCCATGTAGCCAGGCTTTGGGGGGGGGGGATTATACATGTAATGGCCATGTAGCCAGGCTGGGGGGGGGGGGATTATACATGTAATGGCCATGTAGCCAGGCCTGGGGGGTGGGATTATACATGTAAGGGCCATGTAGCCAGGCTGGGGGGGGGGATTATACATGTAAGGGCCATGTAGCCAGGCTGGGGGGGGGGGGGATTATACATGTAAGGGCCATGTAGCCAGGCTGGTGGGGGATTATACATGTAAGGGCCATGTAGCCACGCTGGGGGGGGATTATACATGTAAGGGCCATGTAGCCAGGCTTGGGGGGGGGGGGGGGATTATACATGTAATGGCCATGTAGCCAGTCTTGGGGGGGGGGGGGGGGTTATACATGTAAGGGCCATGTAGCCAGGCTGGGGGGGGGGGGTTATACATGTAAGGGCCATGTAGCCAGGCTGGGGGGCGGGATTATACATGTAGGGGCCATGTAGCCAGGCTGGGGGGCGGGATTATACATGTAAGGGCCATGTAGCCAGGCTGGGGGGCGGGATTATACATGTAAGGGCCATGTAGCCAGGCTCTGGGGCGGGATTTTACATGTAAGGGCCATGTAGCCAGGCTGGGGGTGGGAATATACATGTAAGGGCCATGTAGCCAGGCTGGGGGTGGGAATATACATGTAAGGGCCATGTAGCCAGGCTGGGGGGGGAGATAACATGTAAGGGCCATGTAGCCAGGCTGGGGGGGGGTTATACATGTAAGGGCCATGTAGCCTGGCTGGAGGGGGAATATACATGTAAGGGCCATGTAGCCAGGCTGGGGGGGGTTATACATGTAAGGGCCATGTAGCCTGTCTGGGGGGGGGGGGAATATACATGTAAGGGCCATGTAGCCAGGCTGGTGGGGGGATTATACATGTAAGGGCCATGTAGCCAGGCTGGTGGGGGGATTATACATGTAAGGGCCATGTAGCCAGGCTGGTGGGGGGATTATACATGTAAGGGCCATGTAGCCAGGCTGGGGGGGGGGGGATTATACATGTAAGGGCCATGTAGCCAGGCTGGGGGCGGGATTATACATGTAAGGGCCATGTAGCCAGGCTGGGGGGGGGGGGGGGGATTATACATGTAAGGGCCATGTAGCCAGGCTGGGGGGCGGGATTATACATGTAAGGGCCATGTAGCCAGGCTGGGGGGGGGGGGGGGATTATACATGTAAGGGCCATGTAGCCAGGCTGGGGGGCGGGATTATACATGTAAGGGCCATGTAGCCAGGGTGGGAATATACATGTAAGGGCCATGTAGCCAGGCTGGGGGGGGGGGGGGGGTTATACATGTAAGGGCCATGTAGCCAGGCTTGGGGGGGGGGGGGGATTATACATGTAAGGGCCATGTAGCCAGGCTGGGGGGGGGATTATACATGTAAGGGCCATGTAGCCAGGCTGGGGGGGGGATTATACATGTAAGGGCCATGTAGCCAGGCTGGGGCAGGGATTATACATGTAAAGGCCATGTAGCCTGGCTGGGGGGGGGTTATGCATGTAAGGGCCATGTAGCCTGCCTGGGGGAGGATTATACATGTAAGGGCCATGTAGCCAGGCTGGGGGGGGGTATATACATGTAAGGGCCATGTAGCCAGGCTGGGGGGGATATACATGTAAGGGCCATGTAGCCAGGTTGGGGGGGGATTATACATGTAAGGGCCATGTAGCCAGGCTGGGGGGGGGGGCGGATTATACATGTAAGGGCCATGTAGCCAGGCTGGTGGGGGGGATTATACATGTAAGGGCCATGTAGCCTGGCTGGGGGGGGGGGATTATACATGTAGTGGCCATGTAGCCAGGCTGGGGGGGGGATTATACATGTAAGGGCCATGTAGCCAGGCTTGGGGGGGGGGGGGGGGGTTATACATGTAATGGCCATGTAGCCAGGCTTGGGGGCGAGGGGTTATACATGTAAGGGCCATGTAGCCAGGCTGGGGGGCGGGATTATACATGTAAGGGCCATGTAGCCAGGCTGGGGGGCGGGATTATACATGTAAGGGCCATGTAGCCAGGCTGGGGGGTGGAATTATACATGTAAGGGCCATGTAGCCAGGCTGGGGGGTGGAATTATACATGTAAGGGCCATGTAGCCAGGCTGGGGTGGGAATATACATGTAAGGCCTTGTAGCCTGGCTGAAGGGGGAATATACATGTAAGGGCCATGTCGCCAGGCTGGGGGGGGGGGATATACATGTAAGGGCCATGTAGCCAGGCTGGGGGGGGGGGGTTATACATGTAAGGGCCATGTAGCCTGTCTGGGGGGGGGGAATATACATGTAAGGGCCATGTAGCCAGGCTGGTGGGGGGGATTATACATGTAAGGGCCATGTAGCCAGGCTGGTGGGGGGGATTTATACATGTAAGGGCCATGTAGCCAGGCTGGTGGGGGGGATTATACATGTAAGGGCCATGTAGCCAGGCTGGTGGGGGGGATTATACATGTAAGGGCCATGTAGCCAGGCTGGTGGGGGGGATTATACATGTAAGGGCCATGTAGCCAGGCTTTGGGGGGGGGGGGGGATTATACATGTAATGGCCATGTAGCCAGGCTGGGGGTGGGGGATTATACATGTAATGGCCATGTAGCCAGGCTGGGGGGTGGGATTATACATGTAAGGGCCATGTAGCCAGGCTGGGGGGCGGGATTATACATGTAAGGGCCATGTAGCCAGGCTGGGGGGGGGGGGATTATACATGTAATGGCCATGTAGCCAGGCTGGGGGTGGGATTATACATGTAAGGGCCATGTAGCCAGGCTGGGGGGTGGGAATATACATGTAAGGGCCATGTAGCCAGGCTGGTGGGGGGGATTATACATGTAAGGGCCATGTAGCCAGGCTGGTGGGGGGGATTATACATGTAAGGGCCATGTAGCCAGGCTGGTGGGGGGGATTATACATGTAAGGGCCATGTAGCCGGGCTGGTGTGGGATTATACATGTAAGGGCCATGTACCCAGGCTGGGGGGGGATTATACATGTAAGGGCCATGTACCCAGGCTGGGGGGGGGGGGATTATACAT